>NC_072012.1:51799684-51809684 GCF_027791375.1 Indicator indicator | reverse complement strand
AGCCACAGCTAAAAGACATTTAGCAGACATGGGGATTTCTGTACCACTCACCTCAAAAGGAGGTCTTTTTATGCCCCTAAAAGAGTAGGAGCAGAACAGGATCACAGCATCATAGGATGTTAGGGGTTGGAAGGGACCTCTGGAGATCTTCCCGTCCAACACCTCCCTGCCAGAGCAGGACCATAGAATCCAGCACAGGTCACACAGGAATACATCCAGGTGGGATGGAAAGGCTCCAGAGAAGGAGACTCCACAACCTCTCCGGGCAGCCTGTTCCAGTGCTCTGTGACCCTCACAGTCAAGAAGTTCCTCCTCATGTTGAGGTAGAACCTCCTGTGCTGTAGTTTCCATGCATTGCCCCTTGTCCTATCCCATGCACAAGTGAGCAGAGGCTGTCCCTGTCCCTTCCTTCCTGACCCCCAGCCCTCAGATATTTACAGATATTAATTAGATCCCCTCTCAGTCTTCTCCTCCCCAGACTAACCAGCCCCAGGGCTCTCAGCCTTTCCTCATCAGGCTCCAGCCCCTTTTATCCATAGCTCCAGGGATGGGGCCTCAACCACCTCTCTGGACAACCCATTCCAGGCTCTCACCACTCTCATGGGGAAGAACTTCTTCCTCACATCCAGCCTGAATCTCCCCACTTCCAGCCTTATTCCATTCCACCCCAGTCCTGTCACTACCTGAGAGCCTAAAAAGTCCCTCCCCAGCTTTCTTGGAGCCCCCTTCACATACTGGAAGGCCACAAGAAGGTCACCTCAGAGCCTTCTCTTCTCCAGACTGAACAACCCCAACTCTTTCAGTCTGTCCTCATAGCAGAGCAGCTCCAGCCCTCTGCTCATCCTGGTGGCCCTTCTCTGGACACCTTCCAGCACCTCCAGATCCCTCTTGTAATAGAGGCTCCAGAACTGGACACAGTGCTCCAGGTGGGGTCTCACCAGAGCAGAGCAGAGGGGGAGAATCACCTCCCTTGCCCTGCTGGCCACACTTCTCTTGCTGCAGCCCAGGCTCTGGTTGGCTTTCTGGGCTGCAAGTGCTCACTGCTGGCTCATGTTGAGCTTCTCATCCACCAGCACCCCCAAGTCCCTCTCCTCAGGGCTGCTCTCCAGCCAGTCCCTGCCCAGCCTGGATTTGTGCTTGGCATTGCCCTGACCCAGCTACAGGACCCTGCCCTTGGTCTTGTTGAACCTCCTGAGGTTGGCTTGTGCCCACCTCTCCAGCCTGTCCAGGTCCCTCTGGATGGATCCCTTCCCTCCAGCCTGTCAGCTGTACCACACAGCTTGGTGTCATCAGGAACTTGCTGAGGGTGCACTCAATGCCACATTGAATTTGGATCTCTCAGACCAAAGGGCAACTGTCTGAGTAGGTTATTCCACTAGGATAGCTCCTGCCATTCTTTGATATTGAGTCGCCCAGCAGGAGCCTGAATAGTTTTTAAGTCTAGATGAAAAAAAAAAAAAACCAAAACCACAATATGTTTACCTCAGACTTCATCAACAAAAGGAAAGAAGGATGCTACAGGGGCAAGCTAACTCAAACCTAAGTGTAATGTTGGATGTCAAACAACAGCATTTTGTAAGGAATAGCACAAAAAAAAAAGAAAGCTTTAGTCCTATAGCAACTTTTAGGGAAAACATATGATAACAATAAAAACGATATCCACAACCTTTTCACCACTTGTTCCATGTGGCAATGATAAGTGAGGCTCCCACTCTACATTTTACAGACATACCCCTCACAAATTGTACCTTGCAAGCTTTGTGCCCTGAGCCTCTCTGGTGCCTGCGTTCTCCGTTATGACTTTCCCGGAACACAAACCACGTTAGGGATTATCAGTGTGTAAACTCCACTTGGGCACTTTTAAATCCATTTCAAGGCCTGAGGGCTAACCAGAATAAAGGGAATGGTTTGGGTGTTGAGCCATCTTCCCCTAAGTCTCTGTTTGAGCACAAATATTTCGATTTGTTCTTCTTTAAATCAACACCGGATGGGGCCATTAAATAAGACACGTTCGTTAAACAGCTCGCGGTGATGATCTGCATCAAGGCACTGCCAAGAACATACATATATATATATAAAAATATATAAATATATATTAAAAAACAATATATATATATGTGTGTGTGTGTGTGTATTGTTGCTCAGTTCTCTGCTCTGGTGTATATTTTCAATCCTATGTCAATTCACAGCAATCATTTTGCAGCCAGATCACAGAAAGTGGATCACAGAATCAGTGTTAGGGGTTGGAAAGGACCTTGAAAGCTCATCCAGTCCAATCCCCCTGCCAGAGCAGCATCACCTAGAGCAGATCACACAAGGAACACATCCAGGTGGGTTTGGAAAGGCTCCAGAGAAGGAGACTCCACAACCCCCCTGGGCAGCCTGTTCCAGTGTTCTGGTACCCTCACAGTGGATTTTGTTTTATTAAAGGATTCATCCCCCAGCAGTGAGAAACATGCCTCTATTAGGAGGCTCAATGAGCAGAAATATTATGGTCTTTTGCATTTTCATGCTTTTAATCAGAAGAGCACAAAAAGCTTTTGCGATCTGGGATTACATCAGCTGAGGTTAGAGCGTACGATGGCTCTGGTACAGATTGCTAAACTGATGCAAAGAGAGCTCCAGGGTATGATTATATGAGCTGCAATCACACCTTTGATGGCAGCATGGACCTAAAGACTTGTTCCAGATCACACAGTCAAACCATGGCAAAGCCTGACACAAAATCAACAGCAACTCCTTTGTTCTTGTCTGGCCTCCTTGGGCTGGGTTTCATTATGCTGCTTTCCTCATATCCCTTTCTCTTAAACACTGGACTAGATCAGACAGTCAGGGTTTTATGAAATGTAAAGTCTTCTTCTCAGCTCCCTAAATCCTTTATAAAAGAGGGTTGGTTCAGTGATTGTGTCTTCTGTTCCTAGCCCGCTCTGCAGTTCCAATTCACGAGGCTGTTTGCTTCTTTCTGCTCTTCCCTGTGTTTCGTGCTGCTGAAAATAGCTTTCAAATCCAAGATTTTTGCCTACACAAAAAGCAGCAATTTAGGCAGAGCAGGAAAGCAGGGATAGAAGTGATATTTTACTCCTCCACTTCTCTTTCCTCCCCATCACTCTCAGAATTTTAGCCAGGTTTATCACAGTCTCAAGGTACATCAGAGGTTGGAAGGGACCTCAAGAGATCATCAGGTCCAACCCCCCTGCCAGAGCAGCATCACCCAGGGGAGTCTGCACAGGAATGCATCCAGGTGGGTTTGGAAAGTCTCCAGAGAAGGAGACTCCACAACCCCCCTGGGCAGCCTGTTCCAGGGCTCTGTCACCCTCACTGTAAAGAAATTTCTCCTCACTCATCTGAGTGTAAAGAATCATAGGCGGTGTTGTTACGCCATTGCTTTCTATATCCCCTTTATTGTTATTATAATAATATTTTTATTATATTTTATTATTTTTTAAAATTATTATTATTTAATGTTTTGAGCTTCAAACCAAAGCCACAAAATTGCAAGTGGCCAGACCTAGGTGCCCCTTAGCCTTCCCCAGCCTGAGGTGGTCTGCTTGTGAAGGATCTCCTCCACACCAGGTTTTCTTTTTTTTTTACTGGTTTATTTTCAAATTCAGAGTGGCTAAAGTGTCAAGTTTTCTGCTACCATAAATCAAGATACCCTGGTCTTTGGAATTAACTCCAAATTGTTGGTCTGGACCTGAACTTCATAACCAGTCCCTCCTCTCTCCTGGCTGACATTTCCCCATTAATTTCTTTTTCCCCCCTTTCATCCTTTCATTGGCTGATGAGTCTATAAATACACTTCATCTGCTTTTACTTTGCTTTTTAAGCATAAACCAATACTGAACACGTTGAGTTGATTATGTCCAGAGGCAAAAGCATTGCATGTTTTTTAAGTCACAGCAATAGCTTGAAACTTGACTTTTCTGCTCCTTTGGTCTGTTAGGATAATCAGTGGGTCACCTCCTCCTACACCCAGGATAAATAGTGTCATGTGGAAGAAATGCCATCCATGAAAAGTGATAAACACCACCACCACTCACAGCCAAATGGAGCAGAGGGCAGAAGAGTGCAGGAAAGCAGTAAATAGTGACCAGGTGCTCCTGTGCTCCCTGCCCCATTGTGCTCTGCAGACTGCAGGAGTTCAGTTTCCTGCCCCCGCAGGAGACCTCTGCCCTCCCCAGTTTCTGCGGCTATGGAGCAATCGATTCTTTCTGGGAGGTGCTGTCAATTTTACCCACAGTCTGCCCAAGCACTGACATCCCCTGCCTAAATTAACACTTCCTTCCTCTAACCTTAGTTTTCAGGCAGCCTTCTTGAGTAGAGTCATTTGGCTCGAGTCATGTAGAGGATTAAAATTCCTGTGAGGATCCCCAGAGAATGTTTACATCTAAGTCTTCTCTGGTGGCAGGGGTTAGGTATCTCAGTGATTTTTAAAAGGTGCAGTTGTTTGGCATCTTTGGCCTTTCATCTGTTGAGACCATCACAACCCCCAGCTTGATCAGCAGTCCTCACCATAGCCCTGCCTGAGCTGTAGCAGCTGCTCACCGGCAAGCTTCAGGGTGGATAATGCCCTGTGCAAGCAACCCGTGGCCAAATAGCTCATAGGGGTGGCAAAGCATGATGACATGAGACCAAGGTCTTCATCACTTGCAGGAAGCAGCTCCTGCTTGAGGAGTGCTCCTGAGGCTGCTCAAGATGAAAACTTGTGCTAGCCAGGGCCCGCAACTTGAAAATGATCCACATGAGATCCATCAAGTAAAGAACAAAACTAGGTACACCCTTGTGTTGGAGTTGTCCTCTGCAGAAAAGCAGCAATGAACTGCAGGGGCCAGACTGGAAGGGTAACTCCTTATCTAACACAGCCATTGCTGCACTAGAATGGAATGCAGAGAGGTAAGCTGGATGTAGCAGCATCAGGGACATAATGTGTGTCCTGCAGTGTATTACCACCTGGGGATCCTGGTGGATGGAAGGCTGACCATCAGCCAGCAATGTGCTCTTGTAGCCAAGAAGGTCAGTGCCATTCTGGGGTGTATTGGAAGGGCTGTGGTTAGTAGGTCAAGAGAGGTTCTCCTGCCCATCTACTCCTGCTGAGGCTGCATCTGGAGTATTGTGTCCAGTTCTGGGACCCTCAGCTCAAGAAGGACTTCAGGGAACTTCTTGAAAGAGCCCAGCACAGAGCCACAAAAATAATGGAGTGGAAGATCTTCCTTATGATGAAAGCCTGAGGGAGCTGAGGGCTCTGCAGCTTGGAGAGGAGGAGTCTGAGAGGTGACCTCATTCATGTTGATAAAGATGTGCAGGGGGAGTGCCCAGAGGCTGGAGCCAGGCTCTGCTGGGTGATGCCCAACGACAGCACAAGGGGCAATGGGTAGAAGTTGAGGCATAGGAATTTCAGGAGGAAAATTTTTTTCCTTGTGAGGGTGACAGAACACTGGAAGAGGCTGCCCAGGGGGATTGTGGAGTCTCCCTCTCTGGAGATATTCAGGACCTGCCTGGCTGTGTTCCTGTGTGATCTGCTCTAGGTGCTCCTGCTCTGGCAGGGGGATTGGACTGGATGAGCTTTCGAGGTCCTTTCCAACCCCTAACATTCTGTGATTCTGTTATTCTGTGATCACAGGCTCTTCTTTTTTCTTGCCTCTCTCCTGAAGTGCATTTAGAAGGGAAAGCATTGGGAAGTGTCTGTCCTAAACCCAGAAACCTAAAAGCTGCAGTACATTATTTGTAAGAACTGCTGGTAAGAATCAGACTGTAAAAAGTGGCTGCCTCCTGACATTGATTAAAATTACAATTTGCATTACATTTACATACATTAAAACTACATTTTGCATTATCTTTCCTTTCCCAGATGGTTTAGCAGATTTAAATCCTTCAAAGAAGTTAAGTCTCTTGCTAGAAAACATATTGCAGCAAGCTTGGACAAACGACAGCTCTTCTTCGCAACCCAACTGCTGCAGCAAACCCAACATTCCTCCTGTATCAGCAATTACAGACAGAGAAATTGATCCAAACCCAGAGAAATCACAGCAAGTTTACTGTTGGTTATAGGGGGCTTTGGATTAGGTTCTGACTCTGTATCAAGTCTCAGCCTTGTGCCATGTATGCATCAGAAATGATTAGCCCACCTCCAATGAGGTTTCCCATGAAAGGCAGCAATCCAGCTTCCATGATAACAGCAAATGTCTCGTGCTGCTGGGATAACAGGATGCAAAACATCCTCTTGCAAGCATCTGCACACTCCTCCTCTCTTGTGAGCATTGCAATGTGTCTTTAAGCTGCTGCTGAGAGCTTTCACAGTATCACAGTATGTTAGAGGTGGGAAAGGACCTCAAGAGATCATCCAGTCCAACCCCCCTGCCAAAAGCAAGATCACCCAGGGTAGTAGTACACACAAAAATGCATCCAGGTGGGGTTGGAAAGTCTCCAGAGAAGGAGACTCCACAACCTCTCTGGGCAGCCTGCTCCAGGCCTCTGTCACCCTCACTGCAAAGAAGTTTCTCCTCACGTTGAACTGAAACCTTCTATGTTCAAGCTTGAACCTCTTGTTCCTTGGCTTATCACTGTGCACCACCCAAAAGAGCCTGGCCCCCTCCACTTGACCCCCACCCCTCAGCTATTGAGAGACATTGATCAGATCCCCTCTCAGCCTTCTCTTCTCCACACTAAACAGCCCCAGGGCTCTCAGTCTCTTCACAGGGGAGATGCTCAAGTGCCCTAAGCATCCTCCTGGCTCTCCCTTGGATTCTCTCCAGCAGGTCTCTGTCTCTCTTGAACTGGGGAGCCCCAAACTGGACACAGTCTTGCAGGTGTGGTCTCAGCAGGGCAGAGTAGGGAGGCAGAAGAACCTCCCCAGCCCTGCTGGACACATTTTTTCTTGCTGCCCCCCAGGATCCCATTGGCTCTCTCAGCCACAAGGGCACATTGCTGTCCCATGACAACAATGTGTAACTTTCACTGAAGGGGACATTGGGTCCTAGTTGAAGGAAACAATCTGAATCGTGCCCCTTTTCAGACTCCAAAACTGTAGTTGGCTTACTTTGTTTAAATTTAATTATGTGGTCTGTTGCATTCTAGTTGTGAATGGCTTTAAGATAACCCATCAGTAATAAGCAAACAAATCCCAAGAGTGCCAGAAAATGAAAAATGGGGCCAAAACTGCTGAAATTCCAGGATGATCTGATAAACAAATCCCTTGTCCCTCCCACCAAGGTTTTGCAGATTTCAACAGAAAAGGCACAAGGAGCTGAGGCTCTGACAGGGAGCTTGGCCCTTCTTCCCACAGGCCTCCACAGTACTGGAAGATTTTTCTTCCAGCTACCTGTCAGTATCTGTATCACACTGGCTTTCTTAAGGAAACTTCCCAAGTGAAGACACACCAGAGCTGTGCTATTTATCTACATTTCACTGCGTGAAGATAACTTTGGAAGTTCCATAGCTTCTGTTGCTCCCTCCCATTTGTCTGATCGATACAAGTTGTATTTAATTCAGTCTCAGCACAATGAAAGGGGCACTGATGTCACAGGATCACAGGGGTTGGAAGGGACCTCTGGAGATCTTCCTGTCCAACCCCCCTGCCAAAGCAGGACCACAGAATCTAGCACAGGTCACACAGGAACACATCCAGATGGGGATGGAAGGTCTCCAGAGAAGGAGACTCCACAACCTCTCTGGGCAGCTTGTTCCAGTGCTCTGTCACCCTCACAGTGAAGAAGTTCCTTCTCATGTTGAGGTGGAACCTCCTATGCTGTAGTTTACATCCATTGCCCCTTGTCCTATGCCAGGGCACAATTGAGCAGAGGCTGTCCCTGTCCCTCTTGACCCCCAGCCCTCAGATACCACAGAATCAACCAGGTTGGAAAAGACCTCAGAGATCATCAAGTCCAACCTAGCACCTAATACCTAACACCTCCTGACAACCGTGGCTCCAAGGGCCACATCCAATCTTCTTTTGAACACCTCCAGGGATGGTGACTCCACCACCTCCTTGGACAGAACATTCCAATGGGCAGTCTCTCTTGCTGGGAAGACCTTTCTGCTCACCTTGAGCCTAAACTTCCCCCTGCACAGCTTGAGACTGTGTCCTCTTGTTCTGTTGCCTGTTGCCTGGGAGAAGAGACCAACCCCCACCTGGCTACAACCTCCCTTCAGGTAGTTGTAGAGAGCAATATTTATTAACATTTATTACATAAATATTTATAAACATTTATTACATCCCCTCTCAAACTTCTCCAGATTAAAAACCCCAGGGCTCTGCAGCCAGTCCTGTGCTTACCACTGTGTCCTCAGGGAGAGAGTTTGGCTTTAATCTGTCTGTAGAGCACTTGCATGCCAACATCATGGCACAAATAACAGTGCTGCTTTCCAGCTGGAGCACCCCAGCCCGTGAAACTGTGTTAAATCCCATGTGGAGAGAAGGAACCAGAGCCTTCTCCCACCAACCAGAGTCTTGGAGGGTGGGTGGGTGGGTGCCAAGTCTGTGGGAAGATTAAAAGCACAAAGTGCCCAGCATTGGTATGTTCTTGCAACACCCAGAGTGCAGTGACGTGTCACTTGGGCAGCTGCTCTGTGTTATTTGTAACTGCCTATGTGGCTGACTCATGTCTCCTGAAAAGGTATTGCCATGGCCTTGTTCTGAGGTCCAAGAACAACCTCAGGAGCTGCTTGAGAGAATCCAGCGCAGAGCCACAAAAATGATGGAGTGGAACATCTTCCTCACAAGGAGAGACTGAGGGATCTGAGGGCTCTGCAGCTTGGAGAGGAGGAGACTGAGAGGTGACCTCATTCATGGTGATGAAGATGTGCAGGGTGAGTGCCCAGAGGCTGGAGCCAGGCTCTGCTGGGTGATGCCCAAAGACAGGACAAGGGACAGTGGTGGAAGCTGAGGCATAGGAAGTTCCATGCAAACAGGAGGAAGAATTATTTCCCTGTGAGGGTGACAGAACACTGGAAGAGGCTGCCCAGGGGGATTGTGGAGTCTCCCTCTCTGGAGATATTCAGGACCTGCCTGGATGTGTTCCTGTGTGATCTGCTGTAGGTGCTCCTGCTCTGGCAGGGGGGTTGGACTGGATGATCTCTCGAGATCCTTCCAGCCCCTAGCATTCTGTGATTCCGTGGTTCTGTAAAAGCAATGTGGCGTCCCACTGCCTCTGGTAGCTCCTGCTGGACGTCTCCTTGTCTCATTTATTACTTCATTCCCTGCCAAGAGCAGCAGGGTGATGTAATAACGAAATGGGCTTTGAAATCGACGTGACAGAAAGGACTCCTGCAAGGCTGCAGAGCCCGGCACACACTTCGGCACAGGCGTGCCTCCGAGCAGGACAGCGGCAGCCCTGTCGGCCTCAGCAGCGCTGCACATGTGCTTAAGTGCTTTGCTGGACCCGGGCCCACCTTTGACAGACAACTCAGGTTATGCCTCAAACAAAGGACCTCTTTGACACGGGACTTTTCACAGCAAAATCCCGGAATTCCATGTAATCCTCAGAACCAAGAGGAGAGCCAGGGCTGAGCACGCAGCAGTCCCATCAGTATGGGGGACGTGGAGCTTTTGCTCCGAGACCTGGAGCTGGGTGCAGGCTGCGGCTGCTCTGCCCTTCTGACTTGGAGGTGGAAAACAATCACAGGGTCACAGAGTCAGAGGGTCACAGAGTCACAGTATCACAAAATCAAAGGGTCACAGAATCACAGTCACAGGGTCACAGACTCAAAGCATCAGAGAATCACAGGGTCGCAGAATCAGAGAATTACAGAATCACAGGATCAGAAAATCAGACAATCAGAGAATCACAGGATCACAGAATTACAGGATCACAGAATCACAGTCACAGAATCACAGAGTCACAGAATCAGAGTCACAGGATCACAGAATCACAGAGTCACAGAGTCACAGAATCACAGAGTCACAGAGTCACAGAATCACAGAATCACAGAATCACAGAATCACAGAATCACAGAGTCACAGAATCACAGAATCACAGAGTCACAGAGTCACGGAGTCACAGAG